>NC_079299.1:0-42910 GCF_023638135.1 Falco biarmicus | reverse complement strand
CTTTCCCCCAGCCGCTGGCCTGAGCCGTGGCAGCCGGCTGGGGCTGCCGGCCCCCGCGGGCCGCAGAGAGGCTGCCTCGGGGCCTGCGGTAACGCTGTCGCGGGGTGGGGGGGGGTGGGGGGGGGTGGGGGGGGGTGTGTGTGGCTCAGGAGCCTCTTCCCGCCCCTGCGAGCGGGCCAGAGCAAGAAAAGGCAGCCGGCAGCGGAATCCCCAGCCGTCGCCCCCGACTGCTGCTTTCTCCGCAAGCCTTTTAACTGCCGGGGAGGGCTGGGAGGCAGCGGCAGCTCAGGTGTCTGGCTGATCTTGTGTCGTGACAGTCAGCTCCGGGGCCGGAGCAGCCGAGGGGAAGAGGCCTTTTGGTTTGCTTCCCCGCGAAACCGGGGGTCTTTTGTTTTCCCTTTGTCCCTAGGTTCGTCCGGAAGCGTCCGTCGACAAGTCAAGGGGAGCGGAACCGAAGGTCGCTCGAGATGTTACTTCGCCACGCGTGCCTCGTGCTTGCGAGTCGGACTGCTGACTACGGAGGGATCCCTTTTGTAGCCGCCGAGGGCCCGCGAGGCTCCGTGTGCCCGCCGCTGCCGAGTGCTGCGCTGCGGCTCGGGCAACGGCCGGGGAGGAATGGTCGGTCCCCTCGTGGTAACGCAGCCGGGCCTGCTAGGCGCTTAGAGCCGCGCGTCCGGCCGGGCAGTATTGTTTTCCGAGGCTGTAAAGGAGCCCGAGGTATAAACCCGCTTGACGTTTCCGTACGGCGGTGCGCTTTGTCGGAGAGCTGGGCCCTACTGACGGAGCTGGCACAGGGTTCCCGCGGGACTCCGGCTTTGCCCGTCTCGTGGAAAGGCTCCAGAGCCTGCTTGGGAAGCCGCTTGACAAGGCACGGCTTTGCCGTGATTTTTACGCCGGAATTCCGACGGTAACGCCAATGCCACGTGTTAGCCTTTCTCCAGCAGCTCCTCAAAGCAGAGTGAGCCTTAAGAATCGGATTGCCTTTTAACGAAATTCGAAACAAAGCGGCGGGGTGAAGCGGCTGGAAGCGTCCTGCCAGTCTGCCGTGGGTATCGCTGCCGTGCGTGTTACCTGCCTGTCTGCCGATCGCTCCTGCCTCTTGTTGTGGCCCGGTAATTCCTCTGGGGAAGGCGTTGGGCTCTGACCGCAGCGCACCCCGACTCCCTCCTGACCCCGGCGAGACGTGATGGGTGTTTGCCTTCCTCCCCTTTCACAGGGCCTCGGCTGTTGCGTGCAGAGAAGCTGTCAGCCTCGTGAGAGAGCACGCCGCCGGCAAGCGCATCGTGGTGCTTCGGTACCGAGCTGAGGCCGCAGGCGTCCGTCTTTTGTTTGCGAAAAGGGATCGCGAGGAAAGGTGCTGGCCTCGGAGGGGGAGAGGTGGCGGGGGAACAGGTAGGAGGCAGCTCTTTCAACCGGTTTTAGGCTTAACTCCTGGGTGCCTGAGCACGGTTCTGGGCTTCGGGGGGTTGGCTTTCGGCTTTTCGCCTTCAGCGCGTCCTCCGTCACCGCTGTCGGCGCGCGCTGAGCTGCGGCTCAGGGGACTGCGGCGATACAGGCCGTGTGCGTGCCAGCCGTCCTCGAGGCTAGAGCTGTATTCTGCTTGTTACCCTGATGAAAGCGTTTCTTTTTTTCTAGGGGGCGTTCCCACAAGGCAGTGGTGTGGAGCCGAAGGGGACTGCGACGGAACGGTGACGGAGCCGTTTGGACCGAGTCTTGAAGATAGATCGCTCGGGTTTTTGTCCGAGGAAACTTCGTCTCGAGACGGTCCTATCGCTCGCTGGCAACGTGGTAGGAAAACTGCTTTGTTGATCTTGACGGCGCAGTGTGTTGGGAGTATTAAGATTCCTCGAGAGATCAGAAGCGAGTAGGTTGTTTCTCTAAGGGAAAGGGGAATAGGCCTGTATCGTTAAAGGAAAGACTCAGAGTGGGTTTTGTTTCTCTCAAGTACAAAGCGCCCCATCTCAAGGGATTGCAAAGTCTGAAACGATGGTTCAAAAGCAGACTTGTGCTGTTTGCAAAGCGTCTGTTGCACTGCTCAAAGACAAAAGACGCTCACCCCGAGAAAGTTTTTGGAAACCGATGTCCGATAGGCACGGGGAAAGAGCTGCAGAGGTTTACGTATCGTCTGTCGAATTCTGTTCTCTTTCGTGCCCTTCCATTTTACGATAAAAACTTTCGTGACCCCTTTTCCCGTTCAGGCACTGTTGCTAGTGTTTTTATAAGGGGGGAAAAAAAAGCGTAAGCCTGGTCTCTCGAGTGATTTTTTTTTTTTTTTTTTTTTTTTTTTCTTTTTCGCTAGACTAGTGGAATCGAGAATGTTCGCTGCCAGAACTTCATCCACCGAGATGGGACGCCAGGCAACTTCCTAACGGGCCGTGGGCAGAGTTCCCCTCTTGATGCCGTGCCTATATAATAAACTGTGCAGTCCGTTAGCTAGACGGGCTGCAGTACCCAATTTTTTTCGCCAGGCGGCAGCACCGCGCCCGCCCCCGGCGGAGTAAGGGCAGCGCATGCGCAGACGCGGCTTGACGCCGAAGGGGGCGTGGCTTGCGGGCACGTCGCGGGCCGATGACGCAATCCGGCTTCGGCGCATGCGCAGAAGGGGTTTCTGGCAAACTAAGGGCAGCGCATGCGCAGACGCGGCTTGACGCCGAAGGGGGCGGGGCTTCCGGCTTCGTCGCAGCCCGATGACGCAACACGCCTCGGCGCATGCGCAGAAGGGCTTTCTGGCAAACTAAGGGCGGCGCATGCGCAGACGCGCCTTGACGCCGAAGGGGCGGGGCTTCCGGCCTCGGGCGTACGGGCAGATGACGCAATCGCGCTTCGGCGCATGCGCAGAAGCCTTTCTGGCCGACCGGGGGCGGCGCATGCGCAGAAGCGGCTTTGACCCCCCCCCCCCTAGGGGCGGGGCTTCCGGCCTCGTGCGTAGGGGCAGATGGCGCATCCGGCCCGGGAAAGGCGGGTTCACTCCCGGCCCGCGCGGCGCGCTGGAGCGGCCGTGGAGGTACGGAGCCTTCGCCGGGAGCCCGGAAGACTTTCGGGCCGGGACGTGCGGCGGCGCGCTCGGGCTGAAGGGCGGGCCGGGGGCCGGCGGGCAGCGGCCCGGTCGGGGGGGGGGATGTGGCGGCCCGGCGCTCGGCCGCGGCAGGGAGCGCCTGGTGCCGGCGGCGGGCGGGCTGAGGCAGGCGGGCGGCCCGGCCCGGGACCGGCGGGGCTGCCGCCGGTTCTCGTCTCCCCGGCAGGGACGGTGGTCAGCGGGCTCCTCACGGGGCTGCCCTTTTCTGGGTGAGTGGGTTTTTGTTTGGTTTTTTTTTTCTGTTTTTTTTTTTGTTTTTTTTTTTTTTTTCTCTCGGAGCCGCGCCGCTACCTCGGCGAGGAGCGCGCGGCGGGGCGGCCCCGGTGCTCGCTCGTGGCGGCGGCGCCCGGGAGAGGGGTCGGCCCGCGCCGCCCCGCCGCCCCCCCGCCGCCGCCTGCGGGCTGCCCGGGCAGCCGCCGCAGCCCTGCGCGGGGCTTTGTCTTTCCCCCAGCCGCTGGCCTGAGCCGTGGCAGCCGGCTGGGGCTGCCGGCCCCCGCGGGCCGCAGAGAGGCTGCCTCGGGGCCTGCGGTAACGCTGTCGCGGGGTGGGGGGGGGTGGGGGGGGGTGGGGGGGGTGTGTGTGGCTCAGGAGCCTCTTCCCGCCCCTGCGAGCGGGCCAGAGCAAGAAAAGGCAGCCGGCAGCGGAATCCCCAGCCGTCGCCCCCGACTGCTGCTTTCTCCGCAAGCCTTTTAACTGCCGGGGAGGGCTGGGAGGCAGCGGCAGCTCAGGTGTCTGGCTGATCTTGTGTCGTGACAGTCAGCTCCGGGGCCGGAGCAGCCGAGGGGAAGAGGCCTTTTGGTTTGCTTCCCCGCGAAACCGGGGGTCTTTTGTTTTCCCTTTGTCCCTAGGTTCGTCCGGAAGCGTCCGTCGACAAGTCAAGGGGAGCGGAACCGAAGGTCGCTCGAGATGTTACTTCGCCACGCGTGCCTCGTGCTTGCGAGTCGGACTGCTGACTACGGAGGGATCCCTTTTGTAGCCGCCGAGGGCCCGCGAGGCTCCGTGTGCCCGCCGCTGCCGAGTGCTGCGCTGCGGCTCGGGCAACGGCCGGGGAGGAATGGTCGGTCCCTCGTGGTAACGCAGCCGGGCCTGCTAGGCGCTTAGAGCCGCGCGTCCGGCCGGGCAGTATTGTTTTCCGAGGCTGTAAAGGAGCCCGAGGTATAAACCCGCTTGACGTTTCCGTACGGCGGTGCGCTTTGTCGGAGAGCTGGGCCCTACTGACGGAGCTGGCACAGGGTTCCCGCGGGACTCCGGCTTTGCCCGTCTCGTGGAAAGGCTCCAGAGCCTGCTTGGGAAGCCGCTTGACAAGGCACGGCTTTGCCGTGATTTTTACGCCGGAATTCCGACGGTAACGCCAATGCCACGTGTTAGCCTTTCTCCAGCAGCTCCTCAAAGCAGAGTGAGCCTTAAGAATCGGATTGCCTTTTAACGAAATTCGAAACAAAGCGGCGGGGTGAAGCGGCTGGAAGCGTCCTGCCAGTCTGCCGTGGGTATCGCTGCCGTGCGTGTTACCTGCCTGTCTGCCGATCGCTCCTGCCTCTTGTTGTGGCCCGGTAATTCCTCTGGGGAAGGCGTTGGGCTCTGACCGCAGCGCACCCCGACTCCCTCCTGACCCCGGCGAGACGTGATGGGTGTTTGCCTTCCTCCCCTTTCACAGGGCCTCGGCTGTTGCGTGCAGAGAAGCTGTCAGCCTCGTGAGAGAGCACGCCGCCGGCAAGCGCATCGTGGTGCTTCGGTACCGAGCTGAGGCCGCAGGCGTCCGTCTTTTGTTTGCGAAAAGGGATCGCGAGGAAAGGTGCTGGCCTCGGAGGGGGAGAGGTGGCGGGGGAACAGGTAGGAGGCAGCTCTTTCAACCGGTTTTAGGCTTAACTCCTGGGTGCCTGAGCACGGTTCTGGGCTTCGGGGGGTTGGCTTTCGGCTTTTCGCCTTCAGCGCGTCCTCCGTCACCGCTGTCGGCGCGCGCTGAGCTGCGGCTCAGGGGACTGCGGCGATACAGGCCGTGTGCGTGCCAGCCGTCCTCGAGGCTAGAGCTGTATTCTGCTTGTTACCCTGATGAAAGCGTTTCTTTTTTTCTAGGGGGCGTTCCCACAAGGCAGTGGTGTGGAGCCGAAGGGGACTGCGACGGAACGGTGACGGAGCCGTTTGGACCGAGTCTTGAAGATAGATCGCTCGGGTTTTTGTCCGAGGAAACTTCGTCTCGAGACGGTCCTATCGCTCGCTGGCAACGTGGTAGGAAACTGCTTTGTTGATCTTGACGGCGCAGTGTGTTGGGAGTATTAAGATTCCTCGAGAGATCAGAAGCGAGTAGGTTGTTTCTCTAAGGGAAAGGGGAATAGGCCTGTATCGTTAAAGGAAAGACTCAGAGTGGGTTTTGTTTCTCTCAAGTACAAAGCGCCCCATCTCAAGGGATTGCAAAGTCTGAAACGATGGTTCAAAAGCAGACTTGTGCTGTTTGCAAAGCGTCTGTTGCACTGCTCAAAGACAAAAGACGCTCACCCGAGAAAGTTTTTGGAAACCGATGTCCGATAGGCACGGGGAAAGAGCTGCAGAGGTTTACGTATCGTCTGTCGAATTCTGTTCTCTTTCGTGCCCTTCCATTTTACGATAAAAACTTTCGTGACCCCTTTTCCCGTTCAGGCACTGTTGCTAGTGTTTTTATAAGGGGGGAAAAAAAAGCGTAAGCCTGGTCTCTCGAGTGATTTTTTTTTTTTTTTTTTTTTTTTTTTCTTTTTCGCTAGACTAGTGGAATCGAGAATGTTCGCTGCCAGAACTTCATCCACCGAGATGGGACGCCAGGCAACTTCCTAACGGGCCGTGGGCAGAGTTCCCCTCTTGATGCCGTGCCTATATAATAAACTGTGCAGTCCGTTAGCTAGACGGGCTGCAGTACCCAATTTTTTTCGCCAGGCGGCAGCACCGCGCCCGCCCCCGGCGGAGTAAGGGCAGCGCATGCGCAGACGCGGCTTGACGCCGAAGGGGGCGTGGCTTGCGGGCACGTCGCGGGCCGATGACGCAATCCGGCTTCGGCGCATGCGCAGAAGGGGTTTCTGGCAAACTAAGGGCAGCGCATGCGCAGACGCGGCTTGACGCCGAAGGGGGCGGGGCTTCCGGCTTCGTCGCAGCCCGATGACGCAACACGCCTCGGCGCATGCGCAGAAGGGCTTTCTGGCAAACTAAGGGCGGCGCATGCGCAGACGCGCCTTGACGCCGAAGGGGCGGGGCTTCCGGCCTCGGGCGTACGGGCAGATGACGCAATCGCGCTTCGGCGCATGCGCAGAAGCCTTTCTGGCCGACCGGGGGCGGCGCATGCGCAGAAGCGGCTTTGACCCCCCCCCCCCTAGGGGCGGGGCTTCCGGCCTCGTGCGTAGGGGCAGATGGCGCATCCGGCCCGGGAAAGGCGGGTTCACTCCCGGCCCGCGCGGCGCGCTGGAGCGGCCGTGGAGGTACGGAGCCTTCGCCGGGAGCCCGGAAGACTTTCGGGCCGGGACGTGCGGCGGCGCGCTCGGGCTGAAGGGCGGCCGGGGGCCGGCGGGCAGCGGCCCGGTCGGGGGGGGGATGTGGCGGCCCGGCGCTCGGCCGCGGCAGGGAGCGCCTGGTGCCGGCGGCGGGCGGGCTGAGGCAGGCGGGCGGCCCGGCCCGGGACCGGCGGGGCTGCCGCCGGTTCTCGTCTCCCCGGCAGGGACGGTGGTCAGCGGGCTCCTCACGGGGCTGCCCTTTTCTGGGTGAGTGGGTTTTTGTTTGGTTTTTTTTTTCTGTTTTTTTTTTTGTTTTTTTTTTTTTTTTTCTCTCGGAGCCGCGCCGCTACCTCGGCGAGGAGCGGCGGCGGGGCGGCCCCGGTGCTCGCTCGTGGCGGCGGCGCCCGGGAGAGGGGTCGGCCCGCGCCGCCCCGCCGCCCCCCCGCCGCCGCCTGCGGGCTGCCCGGGCAGCCGCCGCAGCCCTGCGCGGGGCTTTGTCTTTCCCCCAGCCGCTGGCCTGAGCCGTGGCAGCCGGCTGGGGCTGCCGGCCCCCGCGGGCCGCAGAGAGGCTGCCTCGGGGCCTGCGGTAACGCTGTCGCGGGGTGGGGGGGGTGGGGGGGGGGGGTGGGGGGGGTGTGTGTGGCTCAGGAGCCTCTTCCCGCCCCTGCGAGCGGGCCAGAGCAAGAAAAGGCAGCCGGCAGCGGAATCCCCAGCCGTCGCCCCCGACTGCTGCTTTCTCCGCAAGCCTTTTAACTGCCGGGGAGGGCTGGGAGGCAGCGGCAGCTCAGGTGTCTGGCTGATCTTGTGTCGTGACAGTCAGCTCCGGGGCCGGAGCAGCCGAGGGGAAGAGGCCTTTTGGTTTGCTTCCCCGCGAAACCGGGGGTCTTTTGTTTTCCCTTTGTCCCTAGGTTCGTCCGGAAGCGTCCGTCGACAAGTCAAGGGGAGCGGAACCGAAGGTCGCTCGAGATGTTACTTCGCCACGCGTGCCTCGTGCTTGCGAGTCGGACTGCTGACTACGGAGGGATCCCTTTTGTAGCCGCCGAGGGCCCGCGAGGCTCCGTGTGCCCGCCGCTGCCGAGTGCTGCGCTGCGGCTCGGGCAACGGCCGGGGAGGAATGGTCGGTCCCTCGTGGTAACGCAGCCGGGCCTGCTAGGCGCTTAGAGCCGCGCGTCCGGCCGGGCAGTATTGTTTTCCGAGGCTGTAAAGGAGCCCGAGGTATAAACCCGCTTGACGTTTCCGTACGGCGGTGCGCTTTGTCGGAGAGCTGGGCCCTACTGACGGAGCTGGCACAGGGTTCCCGCGGGACTCCGGCTTTGCCCGTCTCGTGGAAAGGCTCCAGAGCCTGCTTGGGAAGCCGCTTGACAAGGCACGGCTTTGCCGTGATTTTTACGCCGGAATTCCGACGGTAACGCCAATGCCACGTGTTAGCCTTTCTCCAGCAGCTCCTCAAAGCAGAGTGAGCCTTAAGAATCGGATTGCCTTTTAACGAAATTCGAAACAAAGCGGCGGGGTGAAGCGGCTGGAAGCGTCCTGCCAGTCTGCCGTGGGTATCGCTGCCGTGCGTGTTACCTGCCTGTCTGCCGATCGCTCCTGCCTCTTGTTGTGGCCCGGTAATTCCTCTGGGGAAGGCGTTGGGCTCTGACCGCAGCGCACCCCGACTCCCTCCTGACCCCGGCGAGACGTGATGGGTGTTTGCCTTCCTCCCCTTTCACAGGGCCTCGGCTGTTGCGTGCAGAGAAGCTGTCAGCCTCGTGAGAGAGCACGCCGCCGGCAAGCGCATCGTGGTGCTTCGGTACCGAGCTGAGGCCGCAGGCGTCCGTCTTTTGTTTGCGAAAAGGGATCGCGAGGAAAGGTGCTGGCCTCGGAGGGGGAGAGGTGGCGGGGGAACAGGTAGGAGGCAGCTCTTTCAACCGGTTTTAGGCTTAACTCCTGGGTGCCTGAGCACGGTTCTGGGCTTCGGGGGGTTGGCTTTCGGCTTTTCGCCTTCAGCGCGTCCTCCGTCACCGCTGTCGGCGCGCGCTGAGCTGCGGCTCAGGGGACTGCGGCGATACAGGCCGTGTGCGTGCCAGCCGTCCTCGAGGCTAGAGCTGTATTCTGCTTGTTACCCTGATGAAAGCGTTTCTTTTTTTCTAGGGGGCGTTCCCACAAGGCAGTGGTGTGGAGCCGAAGGGGACTGCGACGGAACGGTGACGGAGCCGTTTGGACCGAGTCTTGAAGATAGATCGCTCGGGTTTTTGTCCGAGGAAACTTCGTCTCGAGACGGTCCTATCGCTCGCTGGCAACGTGGTAGGAAACTGCTTTGTTGATCTTGACGGCGCAGTGTGTTGGGAGTATTAAGATTCCTCGAGAGATCAGAAGCGAGTAGGTTGTTTCTCTAAGGGAAAGGGGAATAGGCCTGTATCGTTAAAGGAAAGACTCAGAGTGGGTTTTGTTTCTCTCAAGTACAAAGCGCCCCATCTCAAGGGATTGCAAAGTCTGAAACGATGGTTCAAAAGCAGACTTGTGCTGTTTGCAAAGCGTCTGTTGCACTGCTCAAAGACAAAAGACGCTCACCCGAGAAAGTTTTTGGAAACCGATGTCCGATAGGCACGGGGAAAGAGCTGCAGAGGTTTACGTATCGTCTGTCGAATTCTGTTCTCTTTCGTGCCCTTCCATTTTACGATAAAAACTTTCGTGACCCCTTTTCCCGTTCAGGCACTGTTGCTAGTGTTTTTATAAGGGGGGAAAAAAAAGCGTAAGCCTGGTCTCTCGAGTGATTTTTTTTTTTTTTTTTTTTTTTTTTTCTTTTTCGCTAGACTAGTGGAATCGAGAATGTTCGCTGCCAGAACTTCATCCACCGAGATGGGACGCCAGGCAACTTCCTAACGGGCCGTGGGCAGAGTTCCCCTCTTGATGCCGTGCCTATATAATAAACTGTGCAGTCCGTTAGCTAGACGGGCTGCAGTACCCAATTTTTTTCGCCAGGCGGCAGCACCGCGCCCGCCCCCGGCGGAGTAAGGGCAGCGCATGCGCAGACGCGGCTTGACGCCGAAGGGGGCGTGGCTTGCGGGCACGTCGCGGGCCGATGACGCAATCCGGCTTCGGCGCATGCGCAGAAGGGGTTTCTGGCAAACTAAGGGCAGCGCATGCGCAGACGCGGCTTGACGCCGAAGGGGGCGGGGCTTCCGGCTTCGTCGCAGCCCGATGACGCAACACGCCTCGGCGCATGCGCAGAAGGGCTTTCTGGCAAACTAAGGGCGGCGCATGCGCAGACGCGCCTTGACGCCGAAGGGGCGGGGCTTCCGGCCTCGGGCGTACGGGCAGATGACGCAATCGCGCTTCGGCGCATGCGCAGAAGCCTTTCTGGCCGACCGGGGGCGGCGCATGCGCAGAAGCGGCTTTGACCCCCCCCCCCCTAGGGGCGGGGCTTCCGGCCTCGTGCGTAGGGGCAGATGGCGCATCCGGCCCGGGAAAGGCGGGTTCACTCCCGGCCCGCGCGGCGCGCTGGAGCGGCCGTGGAGGTACGGAGCCTTCGCCGGGAGCCCGGAAGACTTTCGGGCCGGGACGTGCGGCGGCGCGCTCGGGCTGAAGGGCGGCCGGGGGCCGGCGGGCAGCGGCCCGGTCGGGGGGGGGATGTGGCGGCCCGGCGCTCGGCCGCGGCAGGGAGCGCCTGGTGCCGGCGGCGGGCGGGCTGAGGCAGGCGGGCGGCCCGGCCCGGGACCGGCGGGGCTGCCGCCGGTTCTCGTCTCCCCGGCAGGGACGGTGGTCAGCGGGCTCCTCACGGGGCTGCCCTTTTCTGGGTGAGTGGGTTTTTGTTTGGGTTTTTTTTTCTGTTTTTTTTTTTGTTTTTTTTTTTTTTTTCTCTCGGAGCCGCGCCGCTACCTCGGCGAGGAGCGGCGGCGGGGCGGCCCCGGTGCTCGCTCGTGGCGGCGGCGCCCGGGAGAGGGGTCGGCCCGCGCCGCCCCGCCGCCCCCCCGCCGCCGCCTGCGGGCTGCCCGGGCAGCCGCCGCAGCCCTGCGCGGGGCTTTGTCTTTCCCCCAGCCGCTGGCCTGAGCCGTGGCAGCCGGCTGGGGCTGCCGGCCCCCGCGGGCCGCAGAGAGGCTGCCTCGGGGCCTGCGGTAACGCTGTCGCGGGGTGGGGGGGGTGGGGGGGGGGGTGGGGGGGGGTGTGTGTGGCTCAGGAGCCTCTTCCCGCCCCTGCGAGCGGGCCAGAGCAAGAAAAGGCAGCCGGCAGCGGAATCCCCAGCCGTCGCCCCCGACTGCTGCTTTCTCCGCAAGCCTTTTAACTGCCGGGGAGGGCTGGGAGGCAGCGGCAGCTCAGGTGTCTGGCTGATCTTGTGTCGTGACAGTCAGCTCCGGGGCCGGAGCAGCCGAGGGGAAGAGGCCTTTTGGTTTGCTTCCCCGCGAAACCGGGGGTCTTTTGTTTTCCCTTTGTCCCTAGGTTCGTCCGGAAGCGTCCGTCGACAAGTCAAGGGGAGCGGAACCGAAGGTCGCTGGAGATGTTACTTTGCCACGCGTGCCTCGTGCTTGCGAGTCGGACTGCTGACTACGGAGGGATCACTTTTGTAGCCGCCGAGGGCCCGCGAGGCTCCGTGTGCCCGCCGCTGCCGAGTGCTGCGCTGCGGCTCGGGCAACGGCCGGGGAGGAATGGTCGGTCCCTCGTGGTAACGCAGCCGGGCCTGCTAGGCGCTTAGAGCCGCGCGTCCGGCCGGGCAGTATTGTTTTCCGAGGCTGTAAAGGAGCCCGAGGTATAAACCCGCTTTACGTTTCCGTACGGCGGTGCGCTTTGTCGGAGAGCTCGGCCCTACTGACGGAGCTGGCACAGGGTTCCCGCGGGACTCCGGCTTTGCCCGTCTCGTGGAAAGGCTCCAGAGCCTGCTTGGGAAGCCGCTTGACAAGGCACGGCTTTGCCGTGATTTTTACGCCGGAATTCCGACGGTAACGCCAATGCCACGTGTTAGCCTTTCTCCAGCAGCTCCTCAAAGCAGAGTGAGCCTTAAGAATCGGATTGCCTTTTAACGAAATTCGAAACAAAGCGGCGGGGTGAAGCGGCTGGAAGCGTCCTGCCAGTCTGCCGTGGGTATCGCTGCCGTGCGTGTTACCTGCCTGTCTGCCGATCGCTCCTGCCTCTTGTTGTGGCCCGGTAATTCCTCTGGGGAAGGCGTTGGGCTCTGACCGCAGCGCACCCCGACTCCCTCCTGACCCCGGCGAGACGTGATGGGTGTTTGCCTTCCTCCCCTTTCACAGGGCCTCGGCTGTTGCGTGCAGAGAAGCTGTCAGCCTTGTGAGAGAGCACGCCGCCGGCAAGCGCATCGTGGTGCTTCGGTACCGAGCTGAGGCCGCAGGCGTCCGTCTTTTGTTTGCGAAAAGGGATCGCGAGGAAAGGTGCTGGCCTCGGAGGGGGAGAGGTGGCGGGGGGAACAGGTAGGAGGCAGCTCTTTCAGCCGGTTTTAGGCTTAACTCCCGGGTGCCTGAGCACGGTTCTGGGCTTCGGGGGGGTTGGCTTTCGGCTTTTCGCCTTCAGCGCGTCCTCCGTCACCGCTGTCGGCGCGCGCTGAGCTGCGGCTCAGGGGACTGCGGCGATACAGGCCGTGTGCGTGCCAGCCGTCCTCGAGGCTAGAGCTGTATTCTGCTTGTTACCCTGATGAAAGCGTTTCTTTTTTTCTAGGGGGCGTTCCCACAAGGCAGTGGTGTGGAGCCGAAGGGGACTGCGACGGAACGGTGACGGAGCCGTTTGGACCGAGTCTTGAAGATAGATCGCTCGGGTTTTTGTCCGAGGAAACTTCGTCTCGAGACGGTCCTATCGCTCGCTGGCAACGTGGTAGGAAACTGCTTTGTTGATCTTGACGGCGCAGTGTGTTGGGAGTATTAAGATTCCTCGAGAGATCAGAAGCGAGTAGGTTGTTTCTCTAAGGGAAAGGGGAATAGGCCTGTATCGTTAAAGGAAAGACTCAGAGTGGGTTTTGTTTCTCTCAAGTACAAAGCGCCCCATCTCAAGGGATTGCAAAGTCTGAAACGATGGTTCAAAAGCAGACTTGTGCTGTTTGCAAAGCGTCTGTTGCACTGCTCAAAGACAAAAGACGCTCACACCGAGAAAGTTTTTGGAAACCGATGTCCGAGAGGCACGGGGAAAGAGCTGCAGAGGTTTACGTATCGTCTGTCGAATTCTGTTCTCTTTCGTGCCCTTCCATTTTACGATAAAAACTTTCGTGACCCCTTTTACCGTTCAGGCACTGTTGCTAGTGTTTTTATAAGGGGGGAAAAAAAAGCGTAAGCCTGGTCTCTCGAGTGATTTTTTTTTTTTTTTTTTTTTTTTTTCTTTTTCGCTAGACTAGTGGAATCGAGAATGTTCGCTGCCAGAACTTCATCCACCGAGATGGGAAGCCAGGCAACTTCCTAACGGGCCGTGGGCAGAGTTCCCCTCTTGATGCCGTGCCTATATAATAAACTGCGCAGTCCGTTAGCTAGACGGGCTGCAGTACCCAATTTTTTTCGCCAGGCGGCAGCACCGCGCCCCCCCCCGGCGGAGTAAGGGCAGCGCATGCGCAGACGCGGCTTGACGCCGAAGGGGGCGTGGCTTCCGGGCACGTCGCGGGCCGATGACGCAATCCGGCTTCGGCGCATGCGCAGAAGGGGTTTCTGGCAAACTAAGGGCAGCGCATGCGCAGACGCGGCTTGACGCCGAAGGGGGCGGGGCTTCCGGCTTCGTCGCAGCCCGATGACGCAACACGCCTCGGCGCATGCGCAGAAGGGCTGTCTGGCCAAGGAAGGTCGGCGCATGCGCAGAAAGCGGCTTTGACCCTTAGGGGCGGGGCTTCCGGCCCCCTGCGTCTGGGCAGATGACGCAATCCGGGTTTGGCGCATGCGCAGAAGCCTTTCTGGCCGACCGAGGGCGGCGCATGCGCAGAAGCGGCTTTGACCCCCTAGGGGCGGGGCTTCCGGCCTCGTGCGTAGGGGCAGATGGCGCATCCGGCCCGGGAAAGGTGGGTTCACTCCCGGCCCGCGCGGCGCGCTGGAGCGGCCGTGGAGGTGCGGAGCCTTCGCCGGGAGCCCGGAAGACTTTCGGGCCGGGACGTGCGGCGGCGCGCTCGGGCTGAAGGGCGGCCGGGGGCCGGCGGGCAGCGGCCCGGTCGGGGGGGGGATGTGGCGGCCCGGCGCTCGGCCGCGGCAGGGAGCGCCTCGTGCCGGCGGCGGGCGGGCTGAGGCAGGCGGGCGGCCCGGCCCGGGACCGGCGGGGCTGCCGCCGGTTCTCGTCTCCCCGGCAGGGACGGTGGTCAGCGGGCTCCTCACGGGGCTGCCCTTTTCTGGGTGGGTGGTTTTTTGTTTTTTTTGTTTTTTTTGTTTTTTTTTTTTTTTTTTTTTTTTTCTCTCGGAGCCGCGCCGCTACCTCGGCGAGGAGCGGCGGCGGGGCGGCCCCGGTGCTCGCTCGTGGCGGCGGCGCCCGGGAGAGGGGTCGGCCCGCGCCGCCCCGCCGCCCACCCGCCGCCGCCTGCGGGCTGCCCGGGCAGCCGCCGCAGCCCTGCGCGGGGCTTTGTCTTTCCCCCAGCCGCTGGCCTGAGCCGTGGCAGCCGGCTGGGGCTGCCGGCCCCCGCGGGCCGCAGAGAGGCTGCCTCGGGGCCTGCGGTAACGCTGTCGCGGGGGGGGGGTGGGGGGGTGGGGGGGTGGGGGGGGGTGTTGTGGCTCAGGAGCCTCTTCCCGCCCCTGCGAGCGGGCCAGAGCAAGAAAAGGCAGCCGGCAGCGGAATCCCCAGCCGTCGCCCCCGACTGCTGCTTTCTCCGCAAGCCTTTTAACTGCCGGGGAGGGCTGGGAGGCAGCGGCAGCTCAGGTGTCTGGCTGATCTTGTGTCGTGACAGTCAGCTCCGGGGCCGGAGCAGCCGAGGGGAAGAGGCCTTTTGGTTTGCTTCCCCGCGAAACCGGGGCCTTTTGTTTTCCCTTTGTCCCTAGGTTCGTCCGGAAGCGTCCGTCGACAAGTCAAGGGGAGCGGAACCGAAGGTCGCTCGAGATGTTACTTCGCCACGCGTGCCTCGTGCTTGCGAGTCGGACTGCTGACTACGGAGGGATCCCTTTTGTAGCCGCCGAGGGCCCGCGAGGCTCCGTGTGCCCGCCGCTTCCGAGTGCTGCGCTGCGGCTCGGGCAACGGCCGGGGAGGAATTGTCGGTCCCTCGTGGTAACGCAGCCGGGCCTGCTAGGCGCTTAGAGCCGCGCGTCCGGCCGGGCAGTATTGTTTTCCGAGGCTGTAAAGGAGCCCGAGGTATAAACCCGCTTTACGTTTCCGTACGGCGGTGCGCTTTGTCGGAGAGCTCGGCCCTACTGACGGAGCTGGCACAGGGTTCCCGCGGGACTCCGGCTTTGCCCGTCTCGTGGAAAGGCTCCAGAGCCTGCTTGGGAAGCCGCTTGACAAGGCACGGCTTTGCCGTGATTTTTACGCCGGAATTCCGACGGTAACGCCAATGCCACGTGTTAGCCTTTCTCCAGCAGCTCTTCAAAGCAGAGTGAGCCTTAAGAATCGGATTGCCTTTTAACGAAATTCGAAACAAAGCGGCGGGGTGAAGCGGCTG
Source organism: Falco biarmicus (assembly GCF_023638135.1). Taxonomy (NCBI): domain Eukaryota; kingdom Metazoa; phylum Chordata; class Aves; order Falconiformes; family Falconidae; genus Falco; species Falco biarmicus. Next base: position 27,846 of record NC_079299.1, on the reverse strand, counting down.
GAAGCGTCCTGCCAGTCTGCCGTGGGTATCGCTGCCGTGCGTGTTACCTGCCTGTCTGCCGATCGCTCCTGCCTCTTGTTGTGGCCCGGTAATTCCTCTGGGGAAGGCGTTGGGCTCTGACTGCAGCGCACCCCGTCTCCCTCCTGACCCCGGCGAGACGTGATCGGTGTTTGCCTTCCTCCCCTTTCACAGGGCCTCGGCTGTTGCGTGCAGAGAAGCTGTCAGCCTTGTGAGAGAGCACGCCGCCGGCAAGCGCATCGTGGTGCTTCGGTACCGAGCTGAGGCCGCAGGCGTCCGTCTTTTGTTTGCGGAAAGGGATCGCGAGGAAAGGTGCTGGCCTCGGAGGGGGAGAGGTGGCGGGGGAACAGGTAGGAGGCAGCTCTTTCAACCGGTTTTAGGCTTAACTCCTGGGTGCCTGAGCACGGTTCTGGGCTTCGGGGGGTTGGCTTTCGGCTTTTCGCCTTCAGCGCGTCCTCCGTCACCGCTGTCGGCGCGCGCTGAGCTGCGGCTCAGGGGACTGCGGCGATACAGGCCGTGTGCGTGCCAGCCGTCCTCAAGGCTAGAGCTGTATTCTGCTTGTTACCCTGATGAAAGCGTTTCTTTTTTTCTAGGGGGCGTTCCCACAAGGCAGTGGTGTGGAGCCGAAGGGGACTGCGATGGAACGGTGACGGAGCCGTTTGGACCGAGTCTTGAAGATAGATCGCTCGGGTTTTTGTCCGAGGAAACTTCGTCTCGAGACGGTCCTATCGCTCGCTGGCAATGTGGTAGGAAACTGCTTTGTTGATCTTGACGGCGCAGTGTGTTGGGAGTATTAAGATTCCTCGAGAGATCAGAAGCGAGTAGGTTGTTTCTCTAAGGGAAAGGGGAATAGGCCTGTATCGTTAAAGGAAAGACTCAGAGTGGGTTTTGTTTCTCTTAAGTACAAAGCGCCCCATCTCAAGGGATTGCAAAGTCTGAAACGATGGTTCAAAAGCAGACTTGTGCTGTTTGCAAAGCGTCTGTTGCACTGCTCAAAGACAAAAGACGCTCACCCGAGAAAGTTTTTGGAAACCGATGTCCGAGAGGCACGGGGAAAGAGCTGCAGAGGTTTACGTATCGTCTGTCGAATTCTGTTCTCTTTCGTGCCCTTCCATTTTACAATAAAAGCTTTCGTGACCCCTTTTCCCGTTCAGGCACTGTTGCTAGTGTTTTTATAAGGGGGGAAAAAAAAGCGTATGCCTGGTCTCTCGAGTGATTATTATTTTTTATTTTTTTTTTCTTTTTCTCTAGACTAGTGGAATCGAGAATGTTCGCTGTAAGAACTTCATCCACCGGGATGGGAAGCCAGGCAACTTCCGAACGGGCCGTGGGCAGAGTTCCCTTCTTGATGCCATGCCTCTAATAAACTGTGCAGTCTCGTTAGCTAGACGGGCTGCAGTACCCAATTTTTTTCGCCAGGTGGCAGCGCGGCCTCCCAGGCGGAGTAAGGGCAGCGCATGCGCAGACGCGGCTTGACGCCGAAGGGGCGGGGCTTCCGGCCCCGTGCGTCTGGGCCGATGACGCAATCCCGCTTTGGCGCATGCGCAGAAGGGCTGTCTGGCCAAGGAAGGTCGGCGCATGCGCAGAAGCGGCTTTGACCCTTAGGGGCGGGGCTTCCGGCCCCGTGCGTCTGGGCCGATGACGCAATCCCGCTTTGGCGCATGCGCAGAAGGGCTGTCTGGCCAAGGAAGGTCGGCGCATGCGCAGAAGCGGCTTTGACCCTTAGGGGCGGGGCTTCCGGCCCCCTGCGTCTGGGCCGATGACGCAATCCGGGTTTGGCGCATGCGCAGAAGCCTTTCTGGCCGACCGAGGGCGGCGCATGCGCAGAAGCGGCTTTGACCCCCTAGGGGCGGGGCTTCCGGCCTCGTGCGTAGGGGCAGATGGCGCATCCGGCCCGGGAAAGGTGGGTTCACTCCCGGCCCGCGCGGCGCGCTGGAGCGGCCGTGGAGGTGCGGAGCCTTCGCCGGGAGCCCGGAAGACTTTCGGGCCGGGACGTGCGGCGGCGCGCTCGGGCTGAAGGGCGGCCGGGGGCCGGCGGGCAGCGGCCCGGTCGGGGGGGATGTGGCGGCCCGGCGCTCGGCCGCGGCAGGGAGCGCCTGGTGCCGGCGGCGGGCGGGCTGAGGCAGGCGGGCGGCCCGGCCCGGGACCGGCGGGGCTGCCGCCGGTTCTCGTCTCCCCGGCAGGGACGGTGGTCAGCGGGCTCCTCACGGGGCTGCCCTTTTCTGGGTGGGTTTTTTTTTTTTGTGTCTCTCGGAGCCGCGCCGCTACCTCGGCGAGGAGCGGCGGCAGGCAGGGCGGCCCCGGTGCTCGCTCGTGGCGGCGGCGCCCGGGAGAGGGGTCGGCCCGCGCCGCCCCGCCGCCCACCCGCCGCCGCCTGCGGGCTGCCCGGGCAGCCGCCGCAGCCCTGCGCGGGGCTTTGTCTTTCCCCCAGCCGCTGGCCTGAGCCGTGGCAGGCGGCTGGGGCTGCCGGCCCCCGCGGGCCGCAGAGAGGCTGCCTCGGGGCCTGCGGTAACGCTGTCGCGGGGGGGGTGTGTGTGTGTGTGTGTGTGTGTGTGGCTCAGGAGCCTCTTCCCGCCCCTGCGAGCGGGCCAGAGCAAGAAAAGTCAGCCGGCAGCGGAATCCCCAGCCGTCGCCCCCGACTGCTGCTTTCTCCGCAAGCCTTTTAACTGCCGGGGAGGGCTGGGAGGCAGCGGCAGCTCAGGTGTCTGGCTGATCTTGTGTCGTGACAGTCAGCTCCGGGGCCGGAGCAGCCGAGGGGAAGAGGCCTTTTGGTTTGCTTCCCAGCGAAACGGGGGTCTTTTGTTTTCCCTTTGTCCCTAGGTTCGTCCGGAAGCGTCCGTCGACAAGTCAAGGGGAGCGGAACCGAAGGTCGCTGGAGATGTTACTTTGCCACGCGTGCCTCGTGCTTGCGAGTCGGACTGCTGACTACGGAGGGATCACTTTTGTAGCCGCCGAGGGCCCGCGAGGCTCCGTGTGCCCGCCGCTGCCGAGTGCTGCGCTGCGGCTCGGGCAACGGCCGGGGAGGAATTGTCGGTCCCTCGTGGTAACGCAGCCGGGCCTGCTAGGCGCTTAGAGCCGCGCGTCCGGCCGGGCAGTATTGTTTTCCGAGGCTGTAAAGGAGCCCGAGGTATAAACCCGCTTTACGTTTCCGTACGGCGGTGCGCTTTGTCGGAGAGCTCGGCCGTACTGACGGAGCTGGCACAGGGTTCCCGCGGGACTCCGGCTTTGCCCGTCTCGTGGAAAGGCTCCAGAGCCTGCTTGGGAAGCCGCTTGACAAGGCACGGCTTTGCCGTGATTTTTACGCCGGAATTCCGACGGTAACGCCAATGCCACGTGTTAGCCTTTCTCCAGCAGCTCTTCAAAGCAGAGTGAGCCTTAAGAATCGGATTGCCTTTTAACGAAATTCGAAACAAAGCGGCGGGGTGAAGCGGCTGGAAGCGTCCTGCCAGTCTGCCGTGGGTATCGCTGCCGTGCGTGTTACCTGCCTGTCTGCCGATCGCTCCTGCCTCTTGTTGTGGCCCGGTAATTCCTCTGGGGAAGGCGTTGGGCTCTGACCGCAGCGCACCCCGACTCCCTCCTGACCCCGGCGAGACGTGATCGGTGTTTGCCTTCCTCCCCTTTCACAGGGCCTCGGCTGTTGCGTGCAGAGAAGCTGTCAGCCTTGTGAGAGAGCACGCCGCCGGCAAGCGCATCGTGGTGCTTCGGTACCGAGCTGAGGCCGCAGGCGTCCGTCTTTTGTTTGCGGAAAGGGATCGCGAGGAAAGGTTGCTGGCCTCGGAGGGGGAGAGGGTGGCGGGGGGAACAGGTAGGAGGCAGCTCTTTCAACCGGTTTTAGGCTTAACTCCTGGGTGCCTGAGCACGGTTCTGGGCTTCGGGGGGTTGGCTTTCGGCTTTTCGCCTTCAGCGCGTCCTCCGTCACCGCTGTCGGCGCGCGCTGAGCTGCGGCTCAGGGGACTGCGGCGATACAGGCCGTGTGCGTGCCAGCCGTCCTCGAGGCTAGAGCTGTATTCTGCTTGTTACCCTGATGAAAGCGTTTCTTTTTTTCTAGGGGGCGTTCCCACAAGGCAGTGGTGTGGAGCCGAAGGGGACTGCGATGGAACGGTGACGGAGCCGTTTGGACCGAGTCTTGAAGATAGATCGCTCGGGTTTTTGTCCGAGGAAACTTCGTCTCGAGACGGTCCTATCGCTCGCTGGCAACGTGGTAGGAAACTGCTTTGTTGATCTTGACGGCGCAGTGTGTTGGGAGTATTAAGATTCCTCGAGAGATCAGAAGCGAGTAGGTTGTTTCTCTAAGGGAAAGGGGAATAGGCCTGTATCGTTAAAGGAAAGACTCAGAGTGGGTTTTGTTTCTCTTAAGTACAAAGCGCCCCATCTCAAGGGATTGCAAAGTCTGAAACGATGGTTCAAAAGCAGACTTGTGCTGTTTGCAAAGCGTCTGTTGCACTGCTCAAAGACAAAAGACGCTCACCCGAGAAAGTTTTTGGAAACCGATGTCCGAGAGGCACGGGGAAAGAGCTGCAGAGGTTTACGTATCGTCTGTCGAATTCTGTTCTCTTTCGTGCCCTTCCATTTTACAATAAAAACTTTCGTGACCCCTTTTCCCGTTCAGGCACTGTTGCTAGTGTTTTTATAAGGGGGGAAAAAAAAGCGTATGCCTGGTCTCTCGAGTGATTATTATTTTTTATTTTTTTTATTATTTTTCTCTAGACTAGTGGAATCGAGAATGTTCGCTGTAAGAACTTCATCCACCGGGATGGGAAGCCAGGCAACTTCCGAACGGGCCGTGGGCAGAGTTCCCTTCTTGATGCCATGCCTCTAATAAACTGTGCAGTCTCGTTAGCTAGACGGGCTGCAGTACCCAATTTTTTTCGCCAGGTGGCAGCGCGGCCTCCCAGGCGGAGTAAGGGCAGCGCATGCGCAGACGCGGCTTGACGCCGAAGGGGCGGGGCTTCCGGCCCCGTGCGTCTGGGCCGATGACGCAATCCCGCTTTGGCGCATGCGCAGAAGGGCTGTCTGGCCAAGGAAGGTCGGCGCATGCGCAGAAGCGGCTTTGACCCTTAGGGGCGGGGCTTCCGGCCCCGTGCGTCTGGGCCGATGACGCAATCCCGCTTTGGCGCATGCGCAGAAGGGCTTTCTGGCCAAGGAAGGTCGGCGCATGCGCAGAAGCGGCTTTGACCCTTAGGGGCGGGGCTTCCGCCCCCCTGCGTCTGGGCCGATGACGCAATCCGGGTTTGGCGCATGCGCAGAAGCCTTTCTGGCCGACCGAGGGCGGCGCATGCGCAGAAGCGGCTTTGACCCCCTAGGGGCGGGGCTTCCGGCCTCGTGCGTAGGGGCAGATGGCGCATCCGGCCCGGGAAAGGCGGGTTCACTCCCGGCCCGCGCGGCGCGCTGGAGCGGCCGTGGAGGTGCGGAGCCTTCGCCGGGAGCCCGGAAGACTTTCGGGCCGGGACGTGCGGCGGCGCGCTCGGGCTGAAGGGCGGCCGGGGGCCGGCGGGCAGCGGCCCGGTCGGGGGGGGGATGTGGCGGCCCGGCGCTCGGCCGCGGCAGGGAGCGCCTGGTGCCGGCGGCGGGCGGGCTGAGGCAGGCGGGCGGCCCGGCCCGGGACCGGCGGGGCTGCCGCCGGTTCTCGTCTCCCCGGCAGGGACGGTGGTCAGCGGGCTCCTCACGGGGCTGCCCTTTTTTGGGTGGCTTTTTTTTTGGTTTTTTTTTTTTTTTGTGTCTCTCGGAGCCGCGCCGCTACCTCGGCGAGGAGCGGCGGCGGGGCGGCCCCGGTGCTCGCTCGTGGCGGCGGCGCCCGGGAGAGGGGTCGGCCCGCGCCGCCCCGCCGCCCACCCGCCGCCGCCTGCGGGCTGCCCGGGCAGCCGCCGCAGCCCTGCGCGGGGCTTTGTCTTTCCCCCAGCCGCTGGCCTGAGCCGTGGCAGCCGGCTGGGGCTGCCGGCCCCCGCGGGCCGCAGAGAGGCTGCCTCGGGGCCTGCGGTAACGCTGTCGCGGGGTGTGTGTGTGTGTGTGTGTGTGTGTGTGTGGCTCAGGAGCCTCTTCCCGCCCCTGCGAGCGGGCCAGAGCAAGAAAAGTCAGCCGGCAGCGGAATCCCCAGCCGTCGCCCCCGACTGCTGCTTTCTCCGCAAGCCTTTTAACTGCCGGGGAGGGCTGGGAGGCAGCGGCAGCTCAGGTGTCTGGCTGATCTTGTGTCGTGACAGTCAGCTCCGGGGCCGGAGCAGCCGAGGGGAAGAGGCCTTTTGGTTTGCTTCCCAGCGAAACGGGGGTCTTTTGTTTTCCCTTTGTCCCTAGGTTCGTCCGGAAGCGTCCGTCGACAAGTCAAGGGGAGCGGAACCGAAGGTCGCTGGAGATGTTACTTTGCCACGCGTGCCTCGTGCTTGCGAGTCGGACTGCTGACTACGGAGGGATCCCTTTTGTAGCCGCCGAGGGCCCGCGAGGCTCCGTGTGCCCGCCGCTGCCGAGTGCTGCGCTGCGGCTCGGGCAACGGCCGGGGAGGAATTGTCGGTCCCTCGTGGTAACGCAGCCGGGCCTGCTAGGCGCTTAGAGCCGCGCGTCCGGCCGGGCAGTATTGTTTTCCGAGGCTGTAAAGGAGCCCGAGGTATAAACCCGCTTTACGTTTCCGTACGGCGGTGCGCTTTGTCGGAGAGCTCGGCCGTACTGACGGAGCTGGCACAGGGTTCCCGCGGGACTCCGGCTTTGCCCGTCTCGTGGAAAGGCTCCAGAGCCTGCTTGGGAAGCCGCTTGACAAGGCACGGCTTTGCCGTGATTTTTACGCCGGAATTCCGACGGTAACGCCAATGCCACGTGTTAGCCTTTCTCCAGCAGCTCTTCAAAGCAGAGTGAGCCTTAAGAATCGGATTGCCTTTTAACGAAATTCGAAACAAAGCGGCGGGGTGAAGCGGCTGGAAGCGTCCTGCCAGTCTGCCGTGGGTATCGCTGCCGTGCGTGTTACCTGCCTGTCTGCCGATCGCTCCTGCCTCTTGTTGTGGCCCGGTAATTCCTCTGGGGAAGGCGTTGGGCTCTGACTGCAGCGCACCCCGACTCCCTCCTGACCCTGGCGAGACGTGGTGGGTGTTTGCCTTCCTCCCCTTTCACAGGGCCTCGGCTGTTGCGTGCAGAGAAGCTGTCAGCCTTGCGAGAGAGCACGCCGCCGGCAAGCGCATCGTGGTGCTTCGGTACCGAGCTGAGGCCGCAGGCGTCCGTCTTTTGTTTGCGAAAAGGGATCGCGAGGAAAGGTTGCTGGCCTCGGAGGGGGAGAGGTGGCGGGGGAACAGGTAGGAGGCAGCTCTTTCAACCGGTTTTAGGCTTAACTCCCGGGTGCCTGAGCACGGTTCTGGGCTTCGGGGGGTTGGCTTTCGGCTTTTCGCCTTCAGCGCGTCCTCCGTCACCGCTGTCGGCGCGCGCTGAGCTGCGGCTCAGGGGACTGCGGCGATACAGGCCGTGTGCGTGCCAGCCGTCCTCAAGGCTAGAGCTGTATTCTGCTTGTTACCCTGATGAAAGCGTTTCTTTTTTTCTAGGGGGCGTTCCCACAAAGCAGTGGTGTGGAGCCGAAGGGGACTGCGATGGAACGGTGACGGAGCCGTTTGGACCGAGTCTTGAAGATAGATCTCTCTGGTTTTTGTCCGAGGAAACTGCGTCTCGAGACGGTCCTATCGCTCGCTGGCAACGTGGTAGGAAACTGCTTTGTTGATCTTGACGGCGCAGTGTGTTGGGAGTATTAAGATTCCTCGAGAGATCAGAAGCGAGTAGGTTGTTTCTCTAAGGGAAAGGGGAATAGGCCTGTATCGTTAAAGGAAAGACTCAGAGTGGGTTTTGTTTCTCTTAAGTACAAAGCGCCCCATCTCAAGGGATTGCAAAGTCTGAAACGATGGTTCAAAAGCAGACTTGTGCTGTTTGCAAAGCGTCTGTTGCACTGCTCAAAGACAAAAGACGCTCACCCGAGAAAGTTTTTGGAAACCGATGTCCGAGAGGCACGGGGAAAGAGCTGCAGAGGTTTACGTATCGTCTGTCGAATTCTGTTCTCTTTCGTGCCCTTCCATTTTACAATAAAAGCTTTCGTGACCCCTTTTCCCGTTCAGGCACTGTTGCTAGTGTTTTTATAAGGGGGGAAAAAAAAGCGTATGCCTGGTCTCTCGAGTGATTATTATTTTTTATTTTTTTTTTCTTTTTCTCTAGACTAGTGGAATCGAGAATGTTCGCTGTAAGAACTTCATCCACCGGGATGGGAAGCCAGGCAACTTCCGAACGGGCCGTGGGCAGAGTTCCCTTCTTGATGCCATGCCTCTAATAAACTGTGCAGTCTCGTTAGCTAGACGGGCTGCAGTACCCAATTTTTTTCGCCAGGTGGCAGCGCGGCCTCCCAGGCGGAGTAAGGGCAGCGCATGCGCAGACGCGGCTTGACGCCGAAGGGGCGGGGCTTCCGGCCCCGTGCGTCTGGGCCGATGACGCAATCCCGCTTTGGCGCATGCGCAGAAGGGCTGTCTGGCCAAGGAAGGTCGGCGCATGCGCAGAAGCGGCTTTGACCCTTAGGGGCGGGGCTTCCGGCCCCGTGCGTCTGGGCCGATGACGCAATCCCGCTTTGGCGCATGCGCAGAAGGGCTTTCTGGCCAAGGAAGGTCGGCGCATGCGCAGAAGCGGCTTTGACCCTTAGGGGCGGGGCTTCCGCCCCCCTGCGTCTGGGCCGATGACGCAATCCGGGTTTGGCGCATGCGCAGAAGCCTTTCTGGCCGACCGAGGGCGGCGCATGCGCAGAAGCGGCTTTGACCCCCTAGGGGCGGGGCTTCCGGCCTCGTGCGTAGGGGCAGATGGCGCATCCGGCCCGGGAAAGGCGGGTTCACTCCCGGCCCGCGCGGCGCGCTGGAGCGGCCGTGGAGGTGCGGAGCCTTCGCCGGGAGCCCGGAAGACTTTCGGGCCGGGACGTGCGGCGGCGCGCTCGGGCTGAAGGGCGGCCGGGGGCCGGCGGGCAGCGGCCCGGTCGGGGGGGGGATGTGGCGGCCCGGCGCTCGGCCGCGGCAGGGAGCGCCTGGTGCCGGCGGCGGGCGGGCTGAGGCAGGCGGGCGGCCCGGCCCGGGACCGGCGGGGCTGCCGCCGGTTCTCGTCTCCCCGGCAGGGACGGTGGTCAGCGGGCTCCTCACGGGGCTGCCCTTTTTTGGGTGGCTTTTTTTTTGGTTTTTTTTTTTTTTTTGTGTCTCTCGGAGCCGCGCCGCTACCTCGGCGAGGAGCGGCGGCGGGGCGGCCCCGGTGCTCGCTCGTGGCGGCGGCGCCCGGGAGAGGGGTCGGCCCGCGCCGCCCCGCCGCCCACCCGCCGCCGCCTGCGGGCTGCCCGGGCAGCCGCCGCAGCCCTGCGCGGGGCTTTGTCTTTCCCCCAGCCGCTGGCCTGAGCCGTGGCAGCCGGCTGGGGCTGCCGGCCCCCGCGGGCCGCAGAGAGGCTGCCTCGGGGCCTGCGGTAACGCTGTCGCGGGGTGTGTGTGTGTGTGTGTGTGTGTGTGTGTGGCTCAGGAGCCTCTTCCCGCCCCTGCGAGCGGGCCAGAGCAAGAAAAGTCAGCCGGCAGCGGAATCCCCAGCCGTCGCCCCCGACTGCTGCTTTCTCCGCAAGCCTTTTAACTGCCGGGGAGGGCTGGGAGGCAGCGGCAGCTCAGGTGTCTGGCTGATCTTGTGTCGTGACAGTCAGCTCCGGGGCCGGAGCAGCCGAGGGGAAGAGGCCTTTTGGTTTGCTTCCCAGCGAAACGGGGGTCTTTTGTTTTCCCTTTGTCCCTAGGTTCGTCCGGAAGCGTCCGTCGACAAGTCAAGGGGAGCGGAACCGAAGGTCGCTGGAGATGTTACTTTGCCACGCGTGCCTCGTGCTTGCGAGTCGGACTGCTGACTACGGAGGGATCCCTTTTGTAGCCGCCGAGGGCCCGCGAGGCTCCGTGTGCCCGCCGCTGCCGAGTGCTGCGCTGCGGCTCGGGCAACGGCCGGGGAGGAATTGTCGGTCCCTCGTGGTAACGCAGCCGGGCCTGCTAGGCGCTTAGAGCCGCGCGTCCGGCCGGGCAGTATTGTTTTCCGAGGCTGTAAAGGAGCCCGAGGTATAAACCCGCTTTACGTTTCCGTACGGCGGTGCGCTTTGTCGGAGAGCTCGGCCGTACTGACGGAGCTGGCACAGGGTTCCCGCGGGACTCCGGCTTTGCCCGTCTCGTGGAAAGGCTCCAGAGCCTGCTTGGGAAGCCGCTTGACAAGGCACGGCTTTGCCGTGATTTTTACGCCGGAATTCCGACGGTAACGCCAATGCCACGTGTTAGCCTTTCTCCAGCAGCTCTTCAAAGCAGAGTGAGCCTTAAGAATCGGATTGCCTTTTAACGAAATTCGAAACAAAGCGGCGGGGTGAAGCGGCTGGAAGCGTCCTGCCAGTCTGCCGTGGGTATCGCTGCCGTGCGTGTTACCTGCCTGTCTGCCGATCGCTCCTGCCTCTTGTTGTGGCCCGGTAATTCCTCTGGGGAAGGCGTTGGGCTCTGACTGCAGCGCACCCCGACTCCCTCCTGACCCTGGCGAGACGTGGTGGGTGTTTGCCTTCCTCCCCTTTCACAGGGCCTCGGCTGTTGCGTGCAGAGAAGCTGTCAGCCTTGCGAGAGAGCACGCCGCCGGCAAGCGCATCGTGGTGCTTCGGTACCGAGCTGAGGCCGCAGGCGTCCGTCTTTTGTTTGCGAAAAGGGATCGCGAGGAAAGGTTGCTGGCCTCGGAGGGGGAGAGGTGGCGGGGGGAACAGGTAGGAGGCAGCTCTTTCAACCGGTTTTAGGCTTAACTCCCGGGTGCCTGAGCACGGTTCTGGGCTTCGGGGGGTTGGCTTTCGGCTTTTCGCCTTCAGCGCGTCCTCCGTCACCGCTGTCGGCGCGCGCTGAGCTGCGGCTCAGGGGACTGCGGCGATACAGGCCGTGTGCGTGCCAGCCGTCCTCAAGGCTAGAGCTGTATTCTGCTTGTTACCCTGATGAAAGCGTTTCTTTTTTTCTAGGGGGCGTTCCCACAAGGCAGTGGTGTGGAGCCGAAGGGGACTGCGATGGAACGGTGACGGAGCCGTTTGGACCGAGTCTTGAAGATAGATCTCTCTGGTTTTTGTCCGAGGAAACTGCGTCTCGAGACGGTCCTATCGCTCGCTGGCAACGTGGTAGGAAACTGCTTTGTTGATCTTGACGGCGCAGTGTGTTGGGAGTATTAAGATTCCTCGAGAGATCAGAAGCGAGTAGGTTGTTTCTCTAAGGGAAAGGGGAATAGGCCTGTATCGTTAAAGGAAAGACTCAGAGTGGGTTTTGTTTCTCTTAAGTACAAAGCGCCCCATCTCAAGGGATTGCAAAGTCTGAAACGATGGTTCAAAAGCAGACTTGTGCTGTTTGCAAAGCGTCTGTTGCACTGCTCAAAGACAAAAGACGCTCACCCGAGAAAGTTTTTGGAAACCAATGTCCGAGAGGCACGGGGAAAGAGCTGCAGAGGTTTACGTATCGTCTGTCGAATTCTGTTCTCTTTCGTGCCCTTCCATTTTACAATAAAAGCTTTCGTGACCCCTTTTCCCGTTCAGGCACTGTTGCTAGTGTTTTTATAAGGGGGGAAAAAAAAGCGTATGCCTGGTCTCTCGAGTGATTATTATTTTTTATTTTTTTTTTCTTTTTCTCTAGACTAGTGGAATCGAGAATGTTCGCTGTAAGAACTTCATCCACCGGGATGGGAAGCCAGGCAACTTCCGAACGGGCCGTGGGCAGAGTTCCCTTCTTGATGCCATGCCTCTAATAAACTGTGCAGTCTCGTTAGCTAGACGGGCTGCAGTACCCAATTTTTTTCGCCAGGTGGCAGCGCGGCCTCCCAGGCGGAGTAAGGGCAGCGCATGCGCAGACGCGGCTTGACGCCGAAGGGGCGGGGCTTCCGGCCCCGTGCGTCTGGGCCGATGACGCAATCCCGCTTTGGCGCATGCGCAGAAGGGCTGTCTGGCCAAGGAAGGTCGGCGCATGCGCAGAAGCGGCTTTGACCCTTAGGGGCGGGGCTTCCGGCCCCCTGCGTCTGGGCCGATGACGCAATCCCGCTTTGGCGCATGCGCAGAAGGGCTGTCTGGCCAAGGAAGGTCGGCGCATGCGCAGAAGCGGCTTTGACCCTTAGGGGCGGGGCTTCCGCCCCCCTGCGTCTGGGCCGATGACGCAATCCGGGTTTGGCGCATGCGCAGAAGCCTTTCTGGCCGACCGAGGGCGGCGCATGCGCAGAAGCGGCTTTGACCCCCTAGGGGCGGGGCTTCCGGCCTCGTGCGTAGGGGCAGATGGCGCATCCGGCCCGGGAAAGGTGGGTTCACTCCCGGCCCGCGCGGCGCGCTGGAGCGGCCGTGGAGGTGCGGAGCCTTCGCCGGGAGCCCGGAAGACTTTCGGGCCGGGACGTGCGGCGGCGCGCTCGGGCTGAAGGGCGGCCGGGGGCCGGCGGGCAGCGGCCCGGTCGGGGGGGATGTGGCGGCCCGGCGCTCGGCCGCGGCAGGGAGCGCCTGGTGCCGGCGGCGGGCGGGCTGAGGCAGGCGGGCGGCCCGGCCCGGGACCGGCGGGGCTGCCGCCGGTTCTCGTCTCCCCGGCAGGGACGGTGGTCAGCGGGCTCCTCACGGGGCTGCCCTTTTCTGGGTGGGTTTTTTTTTTTTGTGTCTCTCGGAGCCGCGCCGCTACCTCGGCGAGGAGCGGCGGCAGGCAGGGCGGCCCCGGTGCTCGCTCGTGGCGGCGGCGCCCGGGAGAGGGGTCGGCCCGCGCCGCCCCGCCGCCCACCCGCCGCCGCCTGCGGGCTGCCCGGGCAGCCGCCGCAGCCCTGCGCGGGGCTTTGTCTTTCCCCCAGCCGCTGGCCTGAGCCGTGGCAGGCGGCTGGGGCTGCCGGCCCCCGCGGGCCGCAGAGAGGCTGCCTCGGGGCCTGCGGTAACGCTGTCGCGGGGGGGGGGTGTGTGTGTGTGTGTGTGTGTGTGGCTCAGGAGCCTCTTCCCGCCCCTGCGAGCGGGCCAGAGCAAGAAAAGTCAGCCGGCAGCGGAATCCCCAGCCGTCGCCCCCGACTGCTGCTTTCTCCGCAAGCCTTTTAACTGCCGGGGAGGGCTGGGAGGCAGCGGCAGCTCAGGTGTCTGGCTGATCTTGTGTCGTGACAGTCAGCTCCGGGGCCGGAGCAGCCGAGGGGAAGAGGCCTTTTGGTTTGCTTCCCAGCGAAACGGGGGTCTTTTGTTTTCCCTTTGTCCCTAGGTTCGTCCGGAAGCGTCCGTCGACAAGTCAAGGGGAGCGGAACCGAAGGTCGCTGGAGATGTTACTTTGCCACGCGTGCCTCGTGCTTGCGAGTCGGACTGCTGACTACGGAGGGATCACTTTTGTAGCCGCCGAGGGCCCGCGAGGCTCCGTGTGCCCGCCGCTGCCGAGTGCTGCGCTGCGGCTCGGGCAACGGACGGGGAGGAATTGTCGGTCCCTCGTGGTAACGCAGCCGGGCCTGCTAGGCGCTTAGAGCCGCGCGTCCGGCCGGGCAGTATTGTTTTCCGAGGCTGTAAAGGAGCCCGAGGTATAAACCCGCTTTACGTTTCCGTACGGCGGTGCGCTTTGTCGGAGAGCTCGGCCGTACTGACGGAGCTGGCACAGGGTTCCCGCGGGACTCCGGCTTTGCCCGTCTCGTGGAAAGGCTCCAGAGCCTGCTTGGGAAGCCGCTTGACAAGGCACGGCTTTGCCGTGATTTTTACGCCGGAATTCCGACGGTAACGCCAATGCCACGTGTTAGCCTTTCTCCAGCAGCTCTTCAAAGCAGAGTGAGCCTTAAGAATCGGATTGCCTTTTAACGAAATTCGAAACAAAGCGGCGGGGTGAAGCGGCTGGAAGCGTCCTGCCAGTCTGCCGTGGGTATCGCTGCCGTGCGTGTTACCTGCCTGTCTGCCGATCGCTCCTGCCTCTTGTTGTGGCCCGGTAATTCCTCTGGGGAAGGCGTTGGGCTCTGACTGCAGCGCACCCCGTCTCCCTCCTGACCCCGGCGAGACGTGATCGGTGTTTGCCTTCCTCCCCTTTCACAGGGCCTCGGCTGTTGCGTGCAGAGAAGCTGTCAGCCTTGTGAGAGAGCACGCCGCCGGCAAGCGCATCGTGGTGCTTCGGTACCGAGCTGAGGCCGCAGGCGTCCGTCTTTTGTTTGCGGAAAGGGATCGCGAGGAAAGGTGCTGGCCTCGGAGGGGGAGAGGTGGCGGGGGAACAGGTAGGAGGCAGCTCTTTCAACCGGTTTTAGGCTTAACTCCTGGGTGCCTGAGCACGGTTCTGGGCTTCGGGGGGTTGGCTTTCGGCTTTTCGCCTTCAGCGCGTCCTCCGTCACCGCTGTCGGCGCGCGCTGAGCTGCGGCTCAGGGGACTGCGGCGATACAGGCCGTGTGCGTGCCAGCCGTCCTCAAGGCTAGAGCTGTATTCTGCTTGTTACCCTGATGAAAGCGTTTCTTTTTTTCTAGGGGGCGTTCCCACAAGGCAGTGGTGTGGAGCCGAAGGGGACTGCGATGGAACGGTGACGGAGCCGTTTGGACCGAGTCTTGAAGATAGATCTCTCTGGTTTTTGTCCGAGGAAACTGCGTCTCGAGACGGTCCTATCGCTCGCTGGCAACGTGGTAGGAAACTGCTTTGTTGATCTTGACGGCGCAGTGTGTTGGGAGTATTAAGATTCCTCGAGAGATCAGAAGCGAGTAGGTTGTTTCTCTAAGGGAAAGGGGAATAGGCCTGTATCGTTAAAGGAAAGACTCAGAGTGGGTTTTGTTTCTCTTAAGTACAAAGCGCCCCATCTCAAGGGATTGCAAAGTCTGAAACGATGGTTCAAAAGCAGACTTGTGCTGTTTGCAAAGCGTCTGTTGCACTGCTCAAAGACAAAAGACGCTCACCCGAGAAAGTTTTTGGAAACCGATGTCCGAGAGGCACGGGGAAAGAGCTGCAGAGGTTTACGTATCGTCTGTCGAATTCTGTTCTCTTTCGTGCCCTTCCATTTTACAATAAAAGCTTTCGTGACCCCTTTTCCCGTTCAGGCACTGTTGCTAGTGTTTTTATAAGGGGGGAAAAAAAAGCGTATGCCTGGTCTCTCGAGTGATTATTATTTTTTATTTTTTTTTTCTTTTTCTCTAGACTAGTGGAATCGAGAATGTTCGCTGTAAGAACTTCATCCACCGGGATGGGAAGCCAGGCAACTTCCGAACGGGCCGTGGGCAGAGTTCCCTTCTTGATGCCATGCCTCTAATAAACTGTGCAGTCTCGTTAGCTAGACGGGCTGCAGTACCCAATTTTTTTCGCCAGGTGGCAGCGCGGCCTCCCAGGCGGAGTAAGGGCAGCGCATGCGCAGACGCGGCTTGACGCCGAAGGGGCGGGGCTTCCGGCCCCGTGCGTCTGGGCCGATGACGCAATCCCGCTTTGGCGCATGCGCAGAAGGGCTGTCTGGCCAAGGAAGGTCGGCGCATGCGCAGAAGCGGCTTTGACCCTTAGGGGCGGGGCTTCCGGCCCCGTGCGTCTGGGCCGATGACGCAATCCCGCTTTGGCGCATGCGCAGAAGGGCTGTCTGGCCAAGGAAGGTCGGCGCATGCGCAGAAGCGGCTTTGACCCTTAGGGGCGGGGCTTCCGGCCCCCTGCGTCTGGGCCGATGACGCAATCCGGGTTTGGCGCATGCGCAGAAGCCTTTCTGGCCGACCGAGGTCGGCGCATGCGCAGAAGCGGCTTTGACCCCCTAGGGGCGGGGCTTCCGGCCTCGTGCGTAGGGGCAGATGGCGCATCCGGCCCGGGAAAGGTGGGTTCACTCCCGGCCCGCGCGGCGCGCTGGAGCGGCCGTGGAGGTGCGGAGCCTTCGCCGGGAGCCCGGAAGACTTTCGGGCCGGGACGTGCGGCGGCGCGCTCGGGCTGAAGGGCGGCCGGGGGCCGGCGGGCAGCGGCCCGGTCGGGGGGGATGTGGCGGCCCGGCGCTCGGCCGCGGCAGGGAGCGCCTGGTGCCGGCGGCGGGCGGGCTGAGGCAGGCGGGCGGCCCGGCCCGGGACCGGCGGGGCTGCCGCCGGTTCTCGTCTCCCCGGCAGGGACGGTGGTCAGCGGGCTCCTCACGGGGCTGCCCTTTTCTGGGTGGGTTTTTTTTTTTTGTGTCTCTCGGAGCCGCGCCGCTACCTCGGCGAGGAGCGGCGGCAGGCAGGGCGGCCCCGGTGCTCGCTCGTGGCGGCGGCGCCCGGGAGAGGGGTCGGCCCGCGCCGCCCCGCCGCCCACCCGCCGCCGCCTGCGGGCTGCCCGGGCAGCCGCCGCAGCCCTGCGCGGGGCTTTGTCTTTCCCCCAGCCGCTGGCCTGAGCCGTGGCAGGCGGCTGGGGCTGCCGGCCCCCGCGGGCCGCAGAGAGGCTGCCTCGGGGCCTGCGGTAACGCTGTCGCGGGGGGGGTGTGTGTGTGTGTGTGTGTGTGTGTGGCTCAGGAGCCTCTTCCCGCCCCTGCGAGCGGGCCAGAGCAAGAAAAGTCAGCCGGCAGCGGAATCCCCAGCCGTCGCCCCCGACTGCTGCTTTCTCCGCAAGCCTTTTAACTGCCGGGGAGGGCTGGGAGGCAGCGGCAGCTCAGGTGTCTGGCTGATCTTGTGTCGTGACAGTCAGCTCCGGGGCCGGAGCAGCCGAGGGGAAGAGGCCTTTTGGTTTGCTTCCCAGCGAAACGGGGGTCTTTTGTTTTCCCTTTGTCCCTAGGTTCGTCCGGAAGCGTCCGTCGACAAGTCAAGGGGAGCGGAACCGAAGGTCGCTGGAGATGTTACTTTGCCACGCGTGCCTCGTGCTTGCGAGTCGGACTGCTGACTACGGAGGGATCACTTTTGTAGCCGCCGAGGGCCCGCGAGGCTCCGTGTGCCCGCCGCTGCCGAGTGCTGCGCTGCGGCTCGGGCAACGGCCGGGGAGGAATTGTCGGTCCCTCGTGGTAACGCAGCCGGGCCTGCTAGGCGCTTAGAGCCGCGCGTCCGGCCGGGCAGTATTGTTTTCCGAGGCTGTAAAGGAGCCCGAGGTATAAACCCGCTTTACGTTTCCGTACGGCGGTGCGCTTTGTCGGAGAGCTCGGCCGTACTGACGGAGCTGGCACAGGGTTCCCGCGGGACTCCGGCTTTGCCCGTCTCGTGGAAAGGCTCCAGAGCCTGCTTGGGAAGCCGCTTGACAAGGCACGGCTTTGCCGTGATTTTTACGCCGGAATTCCGACGGTAACGCCAATGCCACGTGTTAGCCTTTCTCCAGCAGCTCTTCAAAGCAGAGTGAGCCTTAAGAATCGGATTGCCTTTTAACGAAATTCGAAACAAAGCGGCGGGGTGAAGCGGCTGGAAGCGTCCTGCCAGTCTGCCGTGGGTATCGCTGCCGTGCGTGTTACCTGCCTGTCTGCCGATCGCTCCTGCCTCTTGTTGTGGCCCGGTAATTCCTCTGGGGAAGGCGTTGGGCTCTGACTGCAGCGCACCCCGACTCCCTCCTGACCCCGGCGAGACGTGATCGGTGTTTGCCTTCCTCCCCTTTCACAGGGCCTCGGCTGTTGCGTGCAGAGAAGCTGTCAGCCTTGTGAGAGAGCACGCCGCCGGCAAGCGCATCGTGGTGCTTCGGTACCGAGCTGAGGCCGCAGGCGTCCGTCTTTTGTTTGCGGAAAGGGATCGCGAGGAAAGGTTGCTGGCCTCGGAGGGGGAGAGGTGGCGGGGGGAACAGGTAGGAGGCAGCTCTTTCAACCGGTTTTAGGCTTAACTCCTGGGTGCCTGAGCACGGTTCTGGGCTTCGGGGGGTTGGCTTTCGGCTTTTCGCCTTCAGCGCGTCCTCCGTCACCGCTGTCGGCGCGCGCTGAGCTGCGGCTCAGGGGACTGCGGCGATACAGGCCGTGTGCGTGCCAGCCGTCCTCAAGGCTAGAGCTGTATTCTGCTTGTTACCCTGATGAAAGCGTTTCTTTTTTTCTAGGGGGCGTTCCCACAAGGCAGTGGTGTGGAGCCGAAGGGGACTGCGATGGAACGGTGACGGAGCCGTTTGGACCGAGTCTTGAAGATAGATCGCTCGGGTTTTTGTCCGAGGAAACTTCGTCTCGAGACGGTCCTATCGCTCGCTGGCAATGTGGTAGGAAACTGCTTTGTTGATCTTGACGGCGCAGTGTGTTGGGAGTATTAAGATTCCTCGAGAGATCAGAAGCGAGTAGGTTGTTTCTCTAAGGGAAAGGGGAATAGGCCTGTATCGTTAAAGGAAAGACTCAGAGTGGGTTTTGTTTCTCTTAAGTACAAAGCGCCCCATCTCAAGGGATTGCAAAGTCTGAAACGATGGTTCAAAAGCAGACTTGTGCTGTTTGCAAAGCGTCTGTTGCACTGCTCAAAGACAAAAGACGCTCACCCGAGAAAGTTTTTGGAAACCGATGTCCGATAGGCACGGGGAAAGAGCTGGAGAGGTTTACGTATCGTCTGTCGAATTCTGTTCTCTTTCGTGCCCTTCCATTTTACAATAAAAACTTTCGTGACCCCTTTTCCCGTTCAGGCACTGTTGCTAGTGTTTTTATAAGGGGGGAAAAAAAAGCGTATGCCTGGTCTCTCGAGTGATTATTATTTTTTATTTTTTTTATTATTTTTCTCTAGACTAGTGGAATCGAGAATGTTCGCTGTAAGAACTTCATCCACCGGGATGGGAAGCCAGGCAACTTCCGAACGGGCCGTGGGCAGAGTTCCCTTCTTGATGCCATGCCTCTAATAAACTGTGCAGTCTCGTTAGCTAGACGGGCTGCAGTACCCAATTTTTTTCGCCAGGTGGCAGCGCGGCCTCCCAGGCGGAGTAAGGGCAGCGCATGCGCAGACGCGGCTTGACGCCGAAGGGGCGGGGCTTCCGGCCCCGTGCGTCTGGGCCGATGACGCAATCCCGCTTTGGCGCATGCGCAGAAGGGCTGTCTGGCCAAGGAAGGTCGGCGCATGCGCAGAAGCGGCTTTGACCCTTAGGGGCGGGGCTTCCGGCCCCGTGCGTCTGGGCCGATGACGCAATCCCGCTTTGGCGCATGCGCAGAAGGGCTTTCTGGCCAAGGAAGGTCGGCGCATGCGCAGAAGCGGCTTTGACCCTTAGGGGCGGGGCTTCCGGCCCCCTGCGTCTGGGCCGATGACGCAATCCCGCTTTGGCGCATGCGCAGAAGGGCTTTCTGGCCAAGGAAGGTCGGCGCATGCGCAGAAGCGGCTTTGACCCTTAGGGGCGGGGCTTCCGGCCCCCTGCGTCTGGGCCGATGACGCAATCCGGGTTTGGCGCATGCGCAGAAGCCTTTCTGGCCGACCGAGGGCGGCGCATGCGCAGAAGCGGCTTTGACCCCCTAGGGGCGGGGCTTCCGGCCTCGTGCGTAGGGGCAGATGGCGCATCCGGCCCGGGAAAGGTGGGTTCACTCCCGGCCCGCGCGGCGCGCTGGAGCGGCCGTGGAGGTGCGGAGCCTTCGCCGGGAGCCCGGAAGACTTTCGGGCCGGGACGTGCGGCGGCGCGCTCGGGCTGAAGGGCGGCCGGGGGCCGGCGGGCAGCGGCCCGGTCGGGGGGGATGTGGCGGCCCGGCGCTCGGCCGCGGCAGGGAGCGCCTGGTGCCGGCGGCGGGCGGGCTGAGGCAGGCGGGCGGCCCGGCCCGGGACCGGCGGGGCTGCCGCCGGTTCTCGTCTCCCCGGCAGGGACGGTGGTCAGCGGGCTCCTCACGGGGCTGCCCTTTTCTGGGTGGGTTTTTTTTTTTTTGTGTCTCTCGGAGCCGCGCCGCTACCTCGGCGAGGAGCGGCGGCAGGCAGGGCGGCCCCGGTGCTCGCTCGTGGCGGCGGCGCCCGGGAGAGGGGTCGGCCCGCGCCGCCCCGCCGCCCACCCGCCGCCGCCTGCGGGCTGCCCGGGCAGCCGCCGCAGCCCTGCGCGGGGCTTTGTCTTTCCCCCAGCCGCTGGCCTGAGCCGTGGCAGGCGGCTGGGGCTGCCGGCCCCCGCGGGCCGCAGAGAGGCTGCCTCGGGGCCTGCGGTAACGCTGTCGCGGGGGGGGGGGGGGGTGTGTGTGTGTGTGTGTGTGGCTCAGGAGCCTCTTCCCGCCCCTGCGAGCGGGCCAGAGCAAGAAAAGTCAGCCGGCAGCGGAATCCCCAGCCGTCGCCCCCGACTGCTGCTTTCTCCGCAAGCCTTTTAACTGCCGGGGAGGGCTGGGAGGCAGCGGCAGCTCAGGTGTCTGGCTGATCTTGTGTCGTGACAGTCAGCTCCGGGGCCGGAGCAGCCGAGGGGAAGAGGCCTTTTGGTTTGCTTCCCAGCGAAACGGGGGTCTTTTGTTTTCCCTTTGTCCCTAGGTTCGTCCGGAAGCGTCCGTCGACAAGTCAAGGGGAGCGGAACCGAAGGTCGCTGGAGATGTTACTTTGCCACGCGTGCCTCGTGCTTGCGAGTCGGACTGCTGACTACGGAGGGATCACTTTTGTAGCCGCCGAGGGCCCGCGAGGCTCCGTGTGCCCGCCGCTGCCGAGTGCTGCGCTGCGGCTCGGGTAACGGCCGGGGAGGAATTGTCGGTCCCTCGTGGTAACGCAGCCGGGCCTGCTAGGCGCTTAGAGCCGCGCGTCCGGCCGGGCAGTATTGTTTTCCGAGGCTGTAAAGGAGCCCGAGGTATAAACCCGCTTTACGTTTCCGTACGGCGGTGCGCTTTGTCGGAGAGCTCGGCCGTACTGACGGAGCTGGCACAGGGTTCCCGCGGGACTCCGGCTTTGCCCGTCTCGTGGAAAGGCTCCAGAGCCTGCTTGGGAAGCCGCTTGACAAGGCACGGCTTTGCCGTGATTTTTACGCCGGAATTCCGACGGTAACGCCAATGCCACGTGTTAGCCTTTCTCCAGCAGCTCTTCAAAGCAGAGTGAGCCTTAAGAATCGGATTGCCTTTTAACGAAATTCGAAACAAAGCGGCGGGGTGAAGCGGCTGGAAGCGTCCTGCCAGTCTGCCGTGGGTATCGCTGCCGTGCGTGTTACCTGCCTGTCTGCCGATCGCTCCTGCCTCTTGTTGTGGCCCGGTAATTCCTCTGGGGAAGGCGTTGGGCTCTGACCGCAGCGCACCCCGACTCCCTCCTGACCCCGGCGAGACGTGATGGGTGTTTGCCTTCCTCCCCTTTCACAGGGCCTCGGCTGTTGCGTGCAGAGAAGCTGTCAGCCTTGCGAGAGAGCACGCCGCCGGCAAGCGCATCGTGGTGCTTCGGTACCGAGCTGAGGCCGCAGGCGTCCGTCTTTTGTTTGCGAAAAGGGATCGCGAGGAAAGGTTGCTGGCCTCGGAGGGGGAGAGGTGGCGGGGGAACAGGTAGGAGGCAGCTCTTTCAACCGGTTTTAGGCTTAACTCCCGGGTGCCTGAGCACGGTTCTGGGCTTCGGGGGGTTGGCTTTCGGCTTTTCGCCTTCAGCGCGTCCTCCGTCACCGCTGTCGGCGCGCGCTGAGCTGCGGCTCAGGGGACTGCGGCGATACAGGCCGTGTGCGTGCCAGCCGTCCTCGAGGCTAGAGCTGTATTCTGCTTGTTACCCTGATGAAAGCGTTTCTTTTTTTCTAGGGGGCGTTCCCACAAGGCAGTGGTGTGGAGCCGAAGGGGACTGCGATGGAACGGTGACGGAGCCGTTTGGACCGAGTCTTGAAGATAGATCGCTCGGGTTTTTGTCCGAGGAAACTGCGTCTCGAGACGGTCCTATTGCTCGCTGGCAACGTGGTAGGAAACTGCTTTGTTGATCTTGACGGCGCAGTGTGTTGGGAGTATTAAGATTCCTCGAGAGATCAGAAGCGAGTAGGTTGTTTCTCTAAGGGAAAGGGGAATAGGCCTGTATCGTTAAAGGAAAGACTCAGAGTGGGTTTTGTTTCTCTTAAGTACAAAGCGCCCCATCTCAAGGGATTGCAAAGTCTGAAACGATGGTTCAAAAGCAGACTTGTGCTGTTTGCAAAGCGTCTGTTGCACTGCTCAAAGACAAAAGACGCTCACCCGAGAAAGTTTTTGGAAACCGATGTCCGAGAGGCACGGGGAAAGAGCTGCAGAGGTTTACGTATCGTCTGTCGAATTCTGTTCTCTTTCGTGCCCTTCCATTTTACAATAAAAACTTTCGTGACCCCTTTTCCCGTTCAGGCACTGTTGCTAGTGTTTTTATAAGGGGGGAAAAAAAAGCGTATGCCTGGTCTCTCGAGTGATTATTATTTTTTATTTTTTTTATTATTTTTCTCTAGACTAGTGGAATCGAGAATGTTCGCTGTAAGAACTTCATCCACCGGGATGGGAAGCCAGGCAACTTCCGAACGGGCCGTGGGCAGAGTTCCCTTCTTGATGCCATGCCTCTAATAAACTGTGCAGTCTCGTTAGCTAGACGGGCTGCAGTACCCAATTTTTTTCGCCAGGTGGCAGCGCGGCCTCCCAGGCGGAGTAAGGGCAGCGCATGCGCAGACGCGGCTTGACGCCGAAGGGGCGGGGCTTCCGGCCCCGTGCGTCTGGGCCGATGACGCAATCCCGCTTTGGCGCATGCGCAGAAGGGCTGTCTGGCCAAGGAAGGTCGGCGCATGCGCAGAAGCGGCTTTGACCCTTAGGGGCGGGGCTTCCGGCCCCGTGCGTCTGGGCCGATGACGCAATCCCGCTTTGGCGCATGCGCAGAAGGGCTTTCTGGCCAAGGAAGGTCGGCGCATGCGCAGAAGCGGCTTTGACCCTTAGGGGCGGGGCTTCCGGCCCCCTGCGTCTGGGCCGATGACGCAATCCCGCTTTGGCGCATGCGCAGAAGGGCTTTCTGGCCAAGGAAGGTCGGCGCATGCGCAGAAGCGGCTTTGACCCTTAGGGGCGGGGCTTCCGGCCCCCTGCGTCTGGGCCGATGACGCAATCCGGGTTTGGCGCATGCGCAGAAGCCTTTCTGGCCGACCGAGGGCGGCGCATGCGCAGAAGCGGCTTTGACCCCCTAGGGGCGGGGCTTCCGGCCTCGTGCGTAGGGGCAGATGGCGCATCCGGCCCGGGAAAGGTGGGTTCACTCCCGGCCCGCGCGGCGCGCTGGAGCGGCCGTGGAGGTGCGGAGCCTTCGCCGGGAGCCCGGAAGACTTTCGGGCCGGGACGTGCGGCGGCGCGCTCGGGCTGAAGGGCGGCCGGGGGCCGGCGGGCAGCGGCCCGGTCGGGGGGGATGTGGCGGCCCGGCGCTCGGCCGCGGCAGGGAGCGCCTGGTGCCGGCGGCGGGCGGGCTGAGGCAGGCGGGCGGCCCGGCCCGGGACCGGCGGGGCTGCCGCCGGTTCTCGTCTCCCCGGCAGGGACGGTGGTCAGCGGGCTCCTCACGGGGCTGCCCTTTTCTGGGTGGGTTTTTTTTTTTTTGTGTCTCTCGGAGCCGCGCCGCTACCTCGGCGAGGAGCGGCGGCAGGCAGGGCGGCCCCGGTGCTCGCTCGTGGCGGCGGCGCCCGGGAGAGGGGTCGGCCCGCGCCGCCCCGCCGCCCACCCGCCGCCGCCTGCGGGCTGCCCGGGCAGCCGCCGCAGCCCTGCGCGGGGCTTTGTCTTTCCCCCAGCCGCTGGCCTGAGCCGTGGCAGGCGGCTGGGGCTGCCGGCCCCCGCGGGCCGCAGAGAGGCTGCCTCGGGGCCTGCGGTAACGCTGTCGCGGGGGGGGGGGGGGGTGTGTGTGTGTGTGTGTGTGGCTCAGGAGCCTCTTCCCGCCCCTGCGAGCGGGCCAGAGCAAGAAAAGTCAGCCGGCAGCGGAATCCCCAGCCGTCGCCCCCGACTGCTGCTTTCTCCGCAAGCCTTTTAACTGCCGGGGAGGGCTGGGAGGCAGCGGCAGCTCAGGTGTCTGGCTGATCTTGTGTCGTGACAGTCAGCTCCGGGGCCGGAGCAGCCGAGGGGAAGAGGCCTTTTGGTTTGCTTCCCAGCGAAACGGGGGTCTTTTGTTTTCCCTTTGTCCCTAGGTTCGTCCGGAAGCGTCCGTCGACAAGTCAAGGGGAGCGGAACCGAAGGTCGCTGGAGATGTTACTTTGCCACGCGTGCCTCGTGCTTGCGAGTCGGACTGCTGACTACGGAGGGATCACTTTTGTAGCCGCCGAGGGCCCGCGAGGCTCCGTGTGCCCGCCGCTGCCGAGTGCTGCGCTGCGGCTCGGGTAACGGCCGGGGAGGAATTGTCGGTCCCTCGTGGTAACGCAGCCGGGCCTGCTAGGCGCTTAGAGCCGCGCGTCCGGCCGGGCAGTATTGTTTTCCGAGGCTGTAAAGGAGCCCGAGGTATAAACCCGCTTTACGTTTCCGTACGGCGGTGCGCTTTGTCGGAGAGCTCGGCCGTACTGACGGAGCTGGCACAGGGTTCCCGCGGGACTCCGGCTTTGCCCGTCTCGTGGAAAGGCTCCAGAGCCTGCTTGGGAAGCCGCTTGACAAGGCACGGCTTTGCCGTGATTTTTACGCCGGAATTCCGACGGTAACGCCAATGCCACGTGTTAGCCTTTCTCCAGCAGCTCTTCAAAGCAGAGTGAGCCTTAAGAATCGGATTGCCTTTTAACGAAATTCGAAACAAAGCGGCGGGGTGAAGCGGCTGGAAGCGTCCTGCCAGTCTGCCGTGGGTATCGCTGCCGTGCGTGTTACCTGCCTGTCTGCCGATCGCTCCTGCCTCTTGTTGTGGCCCGGTAATTCCTCTGGGGAAGGCGTTGGGCTCTGACCGCAGCGCACCCCGACTCCCTCCTGACCCCGGCGAGACGTGATGGGTGTTTGCCTTCCTCCCCTTTCACAGGGCCTCGGCTGTTGCGTGCAGAGAAGCTGTCAGCCTTGCGAGAGAGCACGCCGCCGGCAAGCGCATCGTGGTGCTTCGGTACCGAGCTGAGGCCGCAGGCGTCCGTCTTTTGTTTGCGAAAAGGGATCGCGAGGAAAGGTTGCTGGCCTCGGAGGGGGAGAGGTGGCGGGGGGAACAGGTAGGAGGCAGCTCTTTCAACCGGTTTTAGGCTTAACTCCCGGGTGCCTGAGCACGGTTCTGGGCTTCGGGGGGTTGGCTTTCGGCTTTTCGCCTTCAGCGCGTCCTCCGTCACCGCTGTCGGCGCGCGCTGAGCTGCGGCTCAGGGGACTGCGGCGATACAGGCCGTGTGCGTGCCAGCCGTCCTCGAGGCTAGAGCTGTATTCTGCTTGTTACCCTGATGAAAGCGTTTCTTTTTTTCTAGGGGGCGTTCCCACAAGGCAGTGGTGTGGAGCCGAAGGGGACTGCGATGGAACGGTGACGGAGCCGTTTGGACCGAGTCTTGAAGATAGATCGCTCGGGTTTTTGTCCGAGGAAACTGCGTCTCGAGACGGTCCTATCGCTCGCTGGCAACGTGGTAGGAAACTGCTTTGTTGATCTTGACGGCGCAGTGTGTTGGGAGTATTAAGATTCCTCGAGAGATCAGAAGCGAGTAGGTTGTTTCTCTAAGGGAAAGGGGAATAGGCCTGTATCGTTAAAGGAAAGACTCAGAGTGGGTTTTGTTTCTCTTAAGTACAAAGCGCCCCATCTCAAGGGATTGCAAAGTCTGAAACGATGGTTCAAAAGCAGACTTGTGCTGTTTGCAAAGCGTCTGTTGCACTGCTCAAAGACAAAAGACGCTCACCCGAGAAAGTTTTTGGAAACCGATGTCCGAGAGGCACGGGGAAAGAGCTGCAGAGGTTTACGTATCGTCTGTCGAATTCTGTTCTCTTTCGTGCCCTTCCATTTTACAATAAAAGCTTTCGTGACCCCTTTTCCCGTTCAGGCACTGTTGCTAGTGTTTTTATAAGGGGGGAAAAAAAAGCGTATGCCTGGTCTCTCGAGTGATTATTATTTTTTATTTTTTTTTTCTTTTTCTCTAGACTAGTGGAATCGAGAATGTTCGCTGTAAGAACTTCATCCACCGGGATGGGAAGCCAGGCAACTTCCGAACGGGCCGTGGGCAGAGTTCCCTTCTTGATGCCATGCCTCTAATAAACTGTGCAGTCTCGTTAGCTAGACGGGCTGCAGTACCCAATTTTTTTCGCCAGGTGGCAGCGCGGCCTCCCAGGCGGAGTAAGGGCAGCGCATGCGCAGACGCGGCTTGACGCCGAAGGGGCGGGGCTTCCGGCCCCGTGCGTCTGGGCCGATGACGCAATCCCGCTTTGGCGCATGCGCAGAAGGGCTTTCTGGCCAAGGAAGGTCGGCGCATGCGCAGAAGCGGCTTTGACCCTTAGGGGCGGGGCGTCTGGGCCGATGACGCAATCCCGCTTTGGCGCATGCGCAGAAGGGCTGTCTGGCCAAGGAAGGTCGGCGCATGCGCAGAAGCGGCTTTGACCCTTAGGGGCGGGGCTTCCGGCCCCCTGCGTCTGGGCCGATGACGCAATCCGGGTTTGGCGCATGCGCAGAAGCCTTTCTGGCCGACCGAGGGCGGCGCATGCGCAGAAGCGGCTTTGACCCCCTAGGGGCGGGGCTTCCGGCCTCGTGCGTAAGGGCAGATGGCGCATCCGGCCCGGGAAAGGTGGGTTCACTCCCGGCCCGCGCGGCGCGCTGGAGCGGCCGTGGAGGTGCGGAGCCTTCGCCGGGAGCCCGGAAGACTTTCGGGCCGGGACGTGCGGCGGCGCGCTCGGGCTGAAGGGCGGCCGGGGGCCGGCGGGCAGCGGCCCGGTCGGGGGGGGGATGTGGCGGCCCGGCGCTCGGCCGCGGCAGGGAGCGCCTGGTGCCGGCGGCGGGCGGGCTGAGGCAGGCGGGCGGCCCGGCCCGGGACCGGCGGGGCTGCCGCCGGTTCTCGTCTCCCCGGCAGGGACGGTGGTCAGCGGGCTCCTCACGGGGCTGCCCTTTTCTGGGTGGGTGGTTTTTTGTTTTTTTTGTTTTTTTTGTTTTTTTTTTTTTTTTTTTTTTTTTTCTCTCGGAGCCGCGCCGCTACCTCGGCGAGGAGCGGCGGCGGGGCGGCCCCGGTGCTCGCTCGTGGCGGCGGCGCCCGGGAGAGGGGTCGGCCCGCGCCGCCCCGCCGCCCACCCGCCGCCGCCTCCGGGCTGCCCGGGCAGCCGCCGCAGCCCTGCGCGGGGCTTTGTCTTTCCCCCAGCCGCTGGCCTGAGCCGTGGCAGCCGGCTGGGGCTGCCGGCCCCCGCGGGCCGCAGAGAGGCTGCCTCGGGGCCTGCGGTAACGCTGTCGCGGGGGGGGGGGTGGGGGGGTGGGGGGGTGGGGGGGGTGTTGTGGCTCAGGAGCCTCTTCCCGCCCCTGCGAGCGGGCCAGAGCAAGAAAAGGCAGCCGGCAGCGGAATCCCCAGCCGTCGCCCCCGACTGCTGCTTTCTCCGCAAGCCTTTTAACTGCCGGGGAGGGCTGGGAGGCAGCGGCAGCTCAGGTGTCTGGCTGATCTTGTGTCGTGACAGTCAGCTCCGGGGCCGGAGCAGCCGAGGGGAAGAGGCCTTTTGGTTTGCTTCCCCGCGAAACCGGGGCCTTTTGTTTTCCCTTTGTCCCTAGGTTCGTCCGGAAGCGTCCGTCGACAAGTCAAGGGGAGCGGAACCGAAGGTCGCTGGAGATGTTACTTTGCCACGCGTGCCTCGTGCTTGCGAGTCGGACTGCTGACTACGGAGGGATCACTTTTGTAGCCGCCGAGGGCCCGCGAGGCTCCGTGTGCCCGCCGCTGCCGAGTGCTGCGCTGCGGCTCGGGCAACGGCCGGGGAGGAATTGTCGGTCCCTCGTGGTAACGCAGCCGGGCCTGCTAGGCGCTTAGAGCCGCGCGTCCGGCCGGGCAGTATTGTTTTCCGAGGCTGTAAAGGAGCCCGAGGTATAAACCCGCTTTACGTTTCCGTACGGCGGTGCGCTTTGTCGGAGAGCTCGGCCGTACTGACGGAGCTGGCACAGGGTTCCCGCGGGACTCCGGCTTTGCCCGTCTCGTGGAAAGGCTCCAGAGCCTGCTTGGGAAGCCGCTTGACAAGGCACGGCTTTGCCGTGATTTTTACGCCGGAATTCCGACGGTAACGCCAATGCCACGTGTTAGCCTTTCTC